>NC_066842.1:24882597-24897094 GCF_001640805.2 Lates calcarifer | reverse complement strand
AAAAACACATACCACTGCCCGACCCACAATCTTCAGTAGTCCCCCAGGACTTACCAACACCCATAACAAAGAATCGGATACAGGAAGTGACAGCTCAAATACATAATCAATCAGGAACAACAACATCATCACCCACAAAGGATCAAGCTGTCACGAACAACAGATTTAATTACTCCAATGTTGCAGTTATTTTACCAGACAATATTGACAGTTCCCAACCTCTTCCTGCAGGTGGCATTGGGGCCCGTGACCAGTTTGGGTCCGGGCAGCTTGCAGAGTCGGCAGAACAAGGCCTAACTGAACCTCAAAGGGAAGAGAGAATGATGAGTGGGTCAATTCAAGTCAACATGACTGCAAAAATAACCACCTCTGAATCCTCCCCAAATAACAACCCTGCCGCTGCACCGCTGCCCGACCCTTACCCCCGGGCCCCGGCCACCTCAGGACTCTCTAATCACAATCCAGTACAGTCCAACTTCCACAAACCCATATACCATCTTGCTCGCCCAAACAGAAAACTGCAAGATTGGCACATTAAGGCCCAAAAACCGGTGGTAGTCCTGGGGGACTCCAACATAAACAGAATCCCACCACACACATACATAAACATTCAACTGGATAGTTACCTGGTGCTCATATCTATCATCTCCTTAAAATAATGGAAAAAGCACCAATCAACCCACACACAAAAATCCTTATCCTGTCCATAGGTTTGAACAACAGAGACCAAGACCCCAAACAAACATCCATAAAACAACTGCGCACACTATACAAACAGGCCACGTCCACCTTTCCGAATGCTGATATCTACATCCCCAAGATAAACTACTCTCGTAACTTAACACCAGAACAACAAAATAATCTGCACATCTTAAATACCATGATCACCACACATTTCAGACACCTGACAAGCATCCCCCGGAACAGTTCAACACAGAAAAAGACAACATACACTGGAAGAAGGATACAGCCAGATACATTTTTGAGAGCTGGTGCAATCAACTGGATTTATAACCACATCAAACCCTAACCAGGACACCCCAAACACACAACCCATCAACTCAAATACACACCAACAACATTCTACACAACAACCACAGGGTGGCGCGTGCCTCAAACCGGAACCCACAGTCCTGAACCTATCTAAACTATTCACCCCAACCATAACACAGGTCACCTTATTAGAAAAAGGACTCACTTTCATCCCCAGACCCCAGAACTATGACCGGGAGGAACTTCAAAGGGATCTACACCATTTTCACAGAAGAATAAAATTAACACATCATTTTCACTCCCGAAATCAGTCAATCTCAAACCCATTCACACACCCGTCCAGCTGGGAAACCCAGAGACTCTCAGCTGGACGGTAAAATACACACCCTCATAAAATTAGACAACCAAGCCCTGCGTTCCTACAGACCCCCTAGGGATCTCCCAGACAACCTAACAAGGGAGGAGCGCAGGGCCTTAAATCAATTAATCAAGCACCCCAACATTATAATAAAACCAGCTGACAAAGGATCAAAAATAGTTATTATGGATAGACAACAATATTCACTTGAGGCACACAGACAATTGATGAACACAAACCATTATAAACCTATCCCAGACTCTCTGCAGTTAATAACACAAAAATAAGCTCCGCGCAATCATACAGACTCTTTATGAAAAAAAGTATATCACTAGCAAACAAAAAGATTTCCTTTATGGACCAGATAACCCACGCCACAGACAATTCTACCTCCTACCCAAAATCCACAAGGAACCTCAGACATGGACTATTCCCTTTGAGGTTCCTCCGGCCGCCCCATAGTCTCAGATTGTAGCAGTACCACGTACAATATTTCTCAATTCATCGACCACTATATAGGCCCCCTCTCTACCAGACACCCCAGCTACCTTAAAGACACCTATGACTTTTTAGATAAGATCAGACCCATGACAGTACCCACTAATAGCCACCTATTTACAATTGACATAGACAGCCTGTACACCAATATACACACACAGACAGGTATAAATTCCATCAGGAACATTCTTCAAAAATACCCAGACACCACCAGACCAGACCAAGAACTTCTGCAACTCTTAGAACTTTGCTTAACTAACAATGACTTTTGCTTTAATAACAACCATTATCTCCAAATCAATGGAACAGCTATGGGTCAGAGGTACGCGCCATCCTATGCGAACATTTACATGAGCGAGTGGGAGCAGGAGGCCTTATCAAAATGCACATTACAACCCACCTTCTACTTCCGCTTTCTGGACGACATCATAGGAGCTTGGCCACATGACCCAAAAGAATTCCCAAAGTTCATCAATACACTCAATAACCACCACCCACTTATTAAAGTTAAATACACCATTCACCCTACCCAGATAAACTTCCTGGACACCACGGTCTTCTTCACCCCAGTCGACAATATGAATAAGAAAATGCTTACCAAAGTTTTTTTCAAACCTACAGACACCCATGCCCTCTTACATAAATCCAGTTATCATCCCAAACATACATTTAGCAGTATAATAAAATCACAAATTATTAGGTTCCATAGAATTTCTTCACTCACACAGGACTTCCACGAAGCAGTTTCAATTCTATTCAGAGCCCTACGCCACAGAGGGTACTCAAAACGATACCTCAGAACCATCAAAAATCAGACCTTGGCCTCCCTTGCTCCACTCGCTCGAATCATACAAACCACACAACACCTACAAATACATCAATCCTCTCCGGCGGGCAAACCCCTTGGACCAACCCCCCCTGCCCCAACTCCCCCGAATCCCCTACCCGAACCAGGGTTTGCATCCTTTCCCTCCCCCCACCCAACCCCGACCGGAGAACAAGCCCGCCTCATATCAGATTTAAACACTAAAACACACACATTAACAGCTCAACACATACACACACAGACACAAACCCACCATAACTACACCTTCTCTATCTTCAAGTCTCTAATAACGATGAACAAATAATCCCTTTTGTATCCCGTTTCTCACACCGTACAATAGGTCTGCACCGACTCATCAAGATTAACTACCAGAACATACAAGCAGAACATCCACCCCTACAAAACCATAGAATAATCTCAGCCTTCAGAAGAAACAAAACCTCAAGGACAAACTTGTCAGAGCAGAATTCACAACCCACATACATAAACAACCCACAAAATACGACACTCACTACAAAACAAGAAAATTTATTTACAATCAGTACACCAACATCGGACATCCAATAAAAGATTCCTACTCTCTACACTCAAGTAATGCCATCTATGCCATCACTTGTACTCACTGTAATAAACACTACATAGGTGAAACAGGCTACAATATACTTACCCGTCTTAAACAACACCTCTGGGCCATTCGGAAGGGTGAACGGACCACTACACTAATCACACACTTCCGTACATACCACATTAACAATCTAACAATTACAGGCCTTGAGGGAACGACCGCTGGACCCCGGGCAAAGGAAAAGGGCAGAAAGTATTTGGATCCAGAAACTGGGTACCCTGAACCCCCACAGGGCTCAATGACAAAGCTTGACATAACAAACATTACATCAATTTTGGCTGAAGACCTACTGAGCCCCAGAAAAGATGGATGGCCACACTGGGGGTTTGAGCCCCTCGCCTCCCCTGGTGGGAAGAGCGGGGCTCACACCCCAACACTATATATACACAACCTAGTGAATCAGAAGTCCACTCACCCTACATGATCCAGGAATTAGAACAATACAAAACAACAATCTTAAGGACTAACCCCCCCCCCAATCCTTCACACTACATATACACAGGACCCTCAGGTCAATAAATTGACCCTTTTTGGTGGGGGCCCCAGCATAAAAGGGGCCAGGCCACGTAGGGTTTGAACCCGGCCCTCCCACTGGGAGATCACCGGCCTTGACCACTACTCTATACGACCCTGACAGCCCTTTAGATCACATTGGACCTTCATAATGCTCCGTCACCGACTTGACCTCTGACATGAACATTATATAAAAAAATTTTTTTATTATGAACTGATGGTTTTATCAATTGAGTTTAACTTTTATTCTTCTATCCTTGATTTTTCCCCCCCCCAACCTTAACACACCTGAGAACCTGCCTTGACCCAACCCAGCTTGATGACCACTTCAATCCCGTTTCCCACTCCTCTCCCCAGCCTCTACCTACTTCCTTAATGGGCCCCAACCCTAACCCTAACCCTAACCCCCTAACCCTAACCCTAACCCTAACCCCCTAACCCCTAACCCTAACCCTAACCCCCTAACCCTAACCCCTAACCCTAACCCTAACCCTAACCCCTAACCCTAACCCTAACCCCTAACCCTAACCCTAACCCTAACCCCTAACCCTAACCCTAACCCTCTATCCCCTAACCCTAACCTCTCCCTCACTGAGCCCTAACCCTAACCTTTTCCTTTACCTAGCCCTAACCCTAACCTTTCTCTCCCCTCTATCCCCTAACCCTAACCTCTCCCTCACTGAGCCCTAATCCTAACCTCTTCCCTTACCTAGCCCTAACCCTAACCTTTCTCTCCCTCTATCCCCTAACCCTAACCTCTCCCTCACTGAGCCCTAACCCTAACCCTTCCCTTACCTAGTCCTAACCCTAACCTTTCTCTCCCCACTATCCCCTAATCCCAACCCCTCCCTCACTTAGCCCTAACCCTAACCTCTTCCCTTACCTAGCCCTAATCATAACCTCTCCCCCTACTAGACCTTAATCCAAACCCCCTTCCCTACCCGGCCTCGACCCTAACCTATATGCCCTCCACCTGACCACAACCCTAGCCCCATCACCCCCCTAGCTCTAACCATGGTTTCCTCCCCCACTATACCCAAACCGAACATAAACAAGCCCCCCCCAAGTCGCAGGGGGAACCCCTCGATCCCGAACCTTTAGGTATGGATAGGAGGGGGCCCGATACGTCTCTTTTCTTTTTCCTATTTTTGTAATTTATTTTCAAGTCTATATGTTTGTATTTCTAATAAATAAATTGATTTATTTATCTTCACCTTTGCATGGCGTTCATTGAAGCACTTGACTTTCTAACATTTATTTTTTATATATATCCTTATGCATGGTTTTATATATCTTTTTTTAAATTATAGTGTTTAATCTGTCCTTCTTAATAAGTTAGATGTTTACATGTTTTATAATATAAATGATTTCACGGAGCCTTGCTTGGGCCTCCTCTCTTCAGGAGGCCCCCTGCGACATTTTAATGGGGGTTTTTGGAGGGGGTGCTGCGGGGACTGGGGGTTGGGCTGGGCCTCGAACCCCGGGTTCCCGGGGAGAGTCGAGGGCCTTGGCCTCTGGACTACAGTCCCGCAGACACCTAAGTACTTAAATAAACGCCAATTATTTATATATATATATATATTCATCTTATAATTTTTTTTATTATTCCTTTTTTCCTCCCTAAATTATCCCTGAGCCGTGACGTTCCGGGGGGTGGACATAAGGGGGCCACATACATGTGTGATTTTTGTCTCCACGTCCTAAATTATATATATATAATATATTATATATTACTTCACATAAATTTCAATATTATATATATATAAATTATCTTAAGTTTCTAATATCTGCATGTTTTGTTTTATAGCACTTAATTTTTTTATAAGCACTTATTTTATATGATTTTATGCATGCCTTACATAATGATTTCTATATAACAAATGTCTTATGTATATATATGTTTGTTTTGGGCATTTTGTCTTTTCTTTTTCAAAAATAAATAAAAAAATTTAAAAAAAAAAATTTTTTTAAATTAAATGTCCCTATGCGGCCCCCTTACACTAGAAGACCCCCCCCACCACTACGGATGGAAAAAGCGCTGCGGGGATGGAGCTGGCCGGGCCTTGAACCCCGGACTCCTGCGGGAGAGTCTGGGGCCTTGACCCCTGGACTGCAGTCCCCACAGACAACTTAAGCCTACAGGTTAAACCTATATCAACTTCCCCCTTCCAAAAAAATCCTTTTTCTAGATAGAAGATTATTGCATTTATATTGATATATTTATATATTAAATGATTGGATGGGTGTGTGTGTGTGTGTGTGTGTGTGGGGCATACAACCAACTAGGTTAAAAATCAACATATAAGCATACAATAATTCCAAAGAAAACTTAATTTCCTTTTAGATATATTTCTCCTACCCACTTTTCAGCTTTTTAGATGTTTTCCTTTCTCCTCATCTTCTTTCATCTCTCCTAAAAATAGATCTGTAGGCCAGAGCATTGGAGGCTCAACAAGGCACCCTGAACCCCAACCCCAACCCCAACCCTAACCGAGCCAGTGCCACAGATCCCACTTTCCCCTTCCTTTTCTTCTCTTTTTTTCTGAAAATGTAAAACTTACAGGGAGCAGGGCTGGGACTTGAGCCCTGCCCCGTCAGGTGACGGGACAGTGTTTGTGCCACTAGACTACCAACCAGTGCAGACATGCAAGGAACTGAAAAATGACAAGTTTTTTTTAGAGAAAAAAAAAAAAAAAAAAAAAAAAAAACACACACACCCATCCCAACAACCAATGACATAGGCTCCCTCCAATTTTATAGTATGAATGTTCCAATGGGCAGTCAGGGTCCCAAGATTTTCAACACAGATAGGGGAGAGAGGCTGTAGGGAGGGACTTTACTGATTTTCCCTCCAAAAAACATTTATATTCCCATAGGCTGTCCACATCAGGTTTCCCTCTGAAGAAGCAACATTGTTGCGAAACGTCAGGGAATTTCTTGCTCTCTTGTAAATGAATTGTGTTTCTTTGTATATATCTTAAAGACATTGTTATTGTTTTTAAGATATTTTTAAAGGATCTTATTATTAATAAAGTAAGATTTTTTAGTCGTTGGTGGAAGGTTCAAGCCCGTTTTTATGGACAATTTAAAGACTCTTTTGAAAAACTAACCTAGAACAAGGAAAACAGCAGTCTCACCAACAGGACACTGGAGAAACCATACTCTTGGCACCTCATCGGAAGACCACAGAAAGCAAACCCTGAGGCCCAGGAGAAACTACATCATCGCTCTCCGACTGCAGAACCCACCAACCACAATAGATTTCAGGACACTGGAGAAACCATACTCTTGGCACCTCATCGGAAGACCACAGAAAGCAAACCCTGAGGCCCAGGAGAAACTACATCATCGCTCTCCGACTGCAGAACCCACCAACCACAATAGATTTCAGGTAAGAGCACTCCCCCTTCGACTAAAAATTTAAAAACACAATTTTGATTTAGGAACACAACATACAATAGAGCAACAGAGAACATGGATGGACAGCCTACACATAGGACACACACACATAATTATACACCGAGACCACTGATGTCACTCACTACACGACCACCTAGCAGAATACACAATAGAAAGATTACAGAAACCGGACCATCTCATACAGACACACACAATTTGGCACAAATACCCGGCCCACTCACTCACCCACCAGATGCTGAGACCCGGCAGACCAGTAAATTATATTTCAAACTTCTACAGGCTATACATCATAAACAAGTCATCAACAATGCCATAACCACTAACACATTCCACAAGGTATGATGAGACAAGTTACAAGATTGACAGATTTCATAAAACCAGCAGCTCCTACAGAACAGACTAAAACACAAGTTAGAGAAATACCATTAACTGGATGTCAAACAATATGCAAATTCTTCTACAACATTACTCATCCACCATTACAGCACTCAGTAATACCCCACAGAATCCACAAGCACTACAGATAGCCATCGGATGGGCCAGGAAGAGATACACGCATAAACTCACTCCTGAGACCATACATACAGCTGAACACATACTAGGACTTCACCAACAACACCTATTAGAGACCTCACACTCTGTTACAGTAACAAATCCCCCCAACAACAGGTACATACAGACACTGCACTCCAGACACAAACAAAACACCACGGAAGACCAATTTCCACCACTTCCTAGACCCCAGGCACCACATAAACTTACACTATATTTAGGACCACGGAGCTCTTTAGCAGAGGAAATAGTTAAACTCCACAAGAACAATCCGACACCTACAGCTTCTCTCCCTGGACCCCCTAACTCATCCAGCCCCTCTGATCCCCTCTTTCAACCTTCCCAATCTGTGGATGCACAGACATCAACGGGGAGCCCCCTGGAGGATGCTGGGGCCCCCCTGGACCCAGAACAAAGCCAGATACCGCCCCAACCGCTCACTTCACTCAATATACAGCCCACCTCTTCAACACCTCTACCACCCAGAACCAAAACCAGTCACCTTCTGAGATCCAAACAGATCACACTACCAAATGCCAGTATTGCTATCCCCCATCCCCCCCCAAAAAAGCCAGACTGGGGTTCCAGTGGTCCCCCCTCAACCTCTCTCTGGAACACAACAGACCTCTCACCAACACCCAATAGAAAAACACATACCACTGCCCGACCCACAATCTTCAGTAGTCCCCCAGGACTTACCAACACCCATAACAAAGAATCGGATACAGGAAGTGACAGCTCAAATACATAATCAATCAGGAACAACAACATCATCACCCACAAAGGATCAAGCTGTCACGAACAACAGATTTAATTACTCCAATGTTGCAGTTATTTTACCAGACAATATTGACAGTTCCCAACCTCTTCCTGCAGGTGGCATTGGGGCCCGTGACCAGTTTGGGTCCGGGCAGCTTGCAGAGTCGGCAGAACAAGGCCTAACTGAACCTCAAAGGGAAGAGAGAATGATGAGTGGGTCAATTCAAGTCAACATGACTGCAAAAATAACCACCTCTGAATCCTCCCCAAATAACAACCCTGCCGCTGCACCGCTGCCCGACCCTTACCCCCGGGCCCCGGCCACCTCAGGACTCTCTAATCACAATCCAGTACAGTCCAACTTCCACAAACCCATATACCATCTTGCTCGCCCAAACAGAAAACTGCAAGATTGGCACATTAAGGCCCAAAAACCGGTGGTAGTCCTGGGGGACTCCAACATAAACAGAATCCCACCACACACATACATAAACATTCAACTGGATAGTTACCCTGGTGCTCATATCTATCATCTCCTTAAAATAATGGAAAAAAGCACCAATCAACCCACACACAAAAATCCTTATCCTGTCCATAGGTTTGAACAACAGAGACCAAGACCCCAAACAAACATCCATAAAACAACTGCGCACACTATACAAACAGGCCACGTCCACCTTTCCGAATGCTGATATCTACATCCCCAAGATAAACTACTCTCGTAACTTAACACCAGAACAACAAAATAATCTGCACATCTTAAATACCATGATCACCACACATTTCAGACACCTGACAAGCATCCCCCCGGAACAGTTCAACACAGAAAAAGACAACATACACTGGAAGAAGGATACAGCCAGATACATTTTTGAGAGCTGGTGCAATCAACTGGATTTATAACCACATCAAACCCTAACCAGGACACCCCAAACACACAACCCATCAACTCAAATACACACCAACAACATTCTACACAACAACCACAGGGTGGCGCGTGCCTCAAAACCGGAACCCACAGTCCTGAACCTATCTAAACTATTCACCCCAACCATAACACAGGTCACCTTATTAGAAAAAGGACTCACTTTCATCCCCAGACCCCAGAACTATGACCGGGAGGAACTTCAAAGGGATCTACACCATTTTCACAGAAGAATAAAATTAACACATCATTTTCACTCCCGAAATCAGTCAATCTCAAACCCATTCACACACCCGTCCAGCTGGGAACCCAGAGACTCTCAGCTGGACCGGTAAAATACACACCCTCATAAAATTAGACAACCAAGCCCTGCGTTCCTACAGACCCCCTAGGGATCTCCCAGACAACCTAACAAGGGAGGGAGCGCAGGGCCTTAAATCAATTAATCAAGCACCCCAACATTATAATAAAACCAGCTGACAAAGGATCAAAAATAGTTATTATGGATAGACAACAATATTCACTTGAGGCACACAGACAATTGATGAACACAAACCATTATAAACCTATCCCAGACTCTCTGCAGTTAATAACACAAAATAAGCTCCGCGCAATCATACAGACTCTTTATGAAAAAAAGTATATCACTAGCAAACAAAAAGATTTCCTTTATGGACCAGATAACCCACGCCACAGACAATTCTACCTCCTACCCAAAATCCACAAGGAACCTCAGACATGGACTATTCCCTTTGAGGTTCCTCCCGGCCGCCCCCATAGTCTCAGATTGTAGCAGTACCACGTACAATATTTCTCAATTCATCGACCACTATATAGGCCCCCTCTCTACCAGACACCCCAGCTACCTTAAAGACACCTATGACTTTTTAGATAAGATCAGACCATGACAGTACCCACTAATAGCCACCTATTTACAATTGACATAGACAGCCTGTACACCAATATACACACACAGACAGGTATAAATTCCATCAGGAACATTCTTCAAAAATACCCAGACACCACCAGACCAGACCAAGAACTTCTGCAACTCTTAGAACTTTGCTTAACTAACAATGACTTTTGCTTTAATAACAACCATTATCTCCAAATCAATGGAACAGCTATGGGTCAGAGGTACGCGCCATCCTATGCGAACATTTACATGAGCGAGTGGGAGCAGGAGGCCTTATCAAAATGCACATTACAACCCACCTTCTACTTCCGCTTTCTGGACGACATCATAGGAGCTTGGCCACATGACCCAAAAGAATTCCCAAAGTTCATCAATACACTCAATAACCACCACCCACTTATTAAAGTTAAATACACCATTCACCCTACCCAGATAAACTTCCTGGACACCACGGTCTTCTTCACCCCAGTCGACAATATGAATAAGAAAATGCTTACCAAAGTTTTTTTCAAACCTACAGACACCCATGCCCTCTTACATAAATCCAGTTATCATCCCAAACATACATTTAGCAGTATAATAAAATCACAAATTATTAGGTTCCATAGAATTTCTTCACTCACACAGGACTTCCACGAAGCAGTTTCAATTCTATTCAGAGCCCTACGCCACAGAGGGTACTCAAAACGATACCTCAGAACCATCAAAAATCAGACCTTGGCCTCCCTTGCTCCCACTCGCTCGAATCATACAAACCACACAACACCTACAAATACATCAATCCTCTCCGGCCGGGCAAACCCCTTGGACCAACCCCCCCCTGCCCAACTCCCCCGAATCCCCTACCCGAACCAGGGTTTGCATCCTTTCCCTCCCCCCACCCCAACCCCGACCGGAGAACAAGCCCGCCTCATATCAGATTTAAACACTAAAACACACACATTAACAGCTCAACACATACACACACAGACACAAACCCACCATAACTACACCTTCTCTCATCTTCAAGTCTCTAATAACGATGAACAAATAATCCCTTTTGTATCCCGTTTCTCACACCGTACAATAGGTCTGCACCGACTCATCAAGATTAACTACCAGAACATACAAGCAGAACATCCACCCCTACAAAACCATAGAATAATCTCAGCCTTCAGAAGAAACAAAAACCTCAAGGACAAACTTGTCAGAGCAGAATTCACAACCCACATACATAAACAACCCACAAAATACGACACTCACTACAAAACAAGAAAATTTATTTACAATCAGTACACCAACATCGGACATCCAATAAAAGATTCCTACTCTCTACACTCAAGTAATGCCATCTATGCCATCACTTGTACTCACTGTAATAAACACTACATAGGTGAAACAGGCTACAATATACTTACCCGTCTTAAACAACACCTCTGGGCCATTCGGAAGGGTGAACGGACCACTACACTAATCACACACTTCCGTACATACCACATTAACAATCTAACAATTACAGGCCTTGAGGGGAACGACCGCTGGACCCCGGGGCAAAGGAAAAGGGCAGAAAGTATTTGGATCCAGAAACTGGGTACCCTAACCCCCACAGGGCTCAATGACAAAGCTTGACATAACAAACATTACATCAATTTTGGCTGAAGACCTACTGAGCCCCCAGAAAAGATGGATGGCCACACTGGGGTTTGAGCCCCGCTCCCCTGGTGGGAAGAGCGGGGCTCACACCCCAACACTATATATACACAACCTAGTGAATCAGAAGTCCACTCACCCTACATGATCCAGGAATTAGAACAATACAAAACAACAATCTTAAGGACTAACCCCCCCCCCAATCCTTCACACTACATATACACAGGACCCTCAGGTCAATAAATTGACCCTTTTTGGTGGGGGGCCCCAGCATAAAAGGGGCCAGGCCACGTAGGGTTTTGAACCCGGCCCTCCCACTGGGAGATCACCGGCCTTGACCACTACTCTATACGACCCTGACAGCCCTTAGATCACATTGGACCTTCATAATGCTCCGTCACCGACTTGACCTCTGACATGAACATTATATAAAAAAATTTTTTTATTATGAACTGATGGTTTTATCAATTGAGTTTAACTTTTTATTCTTCTATCCTTGATTTTTCCCCCCCCCCAACCTTAACACACCTGAGAACCTACCTTGACCCCAACCCAGCTTGATGACCACTTCAATCCCGTTTCCCACTCCTCTCCCCAGCCTCTACCTACTTCCTTAATGGGCCCCAACCCTAACCCCCTAACCCTAACCCTAACCCTAACCCCTAACCCCCTAACCCTAACCCTAACCCTAACCCCCTAACCCTAACCCCTAACCCTAACCCTAACCCTAACCCCCTAACCCTAACCCTAACCCCTAACCCTAACCCTAACCCTAACCCCTAACCCTAACCCTAACCCTATCCCCTAACCCTAACCTCTCCCTCACTGAGCCCTAACCCTAACCTTTTCCTTTACCTAGCCCTAACCCTAACCTTTCTCTCCCCTCTATCCCCTAACCCTAACCTCTCCCTCACTGAGCCCTAATCCTAACCTCTTCCCTTACCTAGCCCTAACCCTAACCTTTCTCTCCCCTCTATCCCTAACCCTAACCTCTCCCTCACTGAGCCCTAACCCTAACCCCTTCCCTTACCTAGTCCTAACCCTAACCTTTCTCTCCCCACTATCCCCTAATCCCAACCCCTCCCTCACTTAGCCCTAACCCTAACCTCTTCCCTTACCTAGCCCTAATCATAACCTCTCCCCCTACTAGACCTTAATCCAAACCCCCTTCCCTACCCGGCCTCGACCCTAACCTATATGCCCTCCACCTGACCACAACCCTAGCCCCATCACCCCCCTAGCTCTAACCATGGTTTCCTCCCCCACTATACCCAAACCGAACATAAACAAGCCCCCCCCAAGTCGCAGGGGGAACCCCTCGATCCCGAACCTTTAGGTATGGATAGGAGGGGGCCCGATACGTCTCTTTTCTTTTTCCTATTTTTGTAATTTATTTTCAAGTCTATATGTTTGTATTTCTAATAAATAAATTGATTTATTTATCTTCACCTTTGCATGGCGTTCATTGAAGCACTTGACTTTCTAACATTTATTTTTTTATATATATCCTTATGCATGGTTTTATATATCTTTTTTTAAATTATAGTGTTTAATCTGTCCTTCTTAATAAGTTAGATGTTTACATGTTTTATAATATAAATGATTTCACGGAGCCTTGCTTGGGCCTCCTCTCTTCAGGAGGCCCCCTGCGACATTTTAATGGGGGGTTTTTGGAGGGGGTGCTGCGGGGACTGGGGTTGGGCTGGGCCTCGAACCCCGGGTTCCCGGGGGAGAGTCGAGGGCCTTGGCCTCTGGACTACAGTCCCCGCAGACACCTAAGTACTTAAATAAACGCCAATTATTTATATATATATATATATTCATCTTATAATTTTTTTTATTATTTCCTTTTTTCCTCCCTAAATTATCCCTGAGCCGTGACGTTCCGGGGGGTGGACATAAGGGGGCCACATACATGTGTGATTTTGTCTCCACGTCCTAAATTATATATATATAATATATTATATATTACTTCACATAAATTTCAATATTATATATATATAAATTATCTTAAGTTTCTAATATCTGCATGTTTTGTTTTATAGCACTTAATTTTTTTATAAGCACTTATTTTATATGATTTTATGCATGCCTTACATAATGATTTCTATATAACAAATGTCTTATGTATATATATGTTTGTTTTGGGCATTTTGTCTTTTCTTTTTCAAAAATAAATAAAAAAATTTAAAAAAAAAATTTTTTTAAATTAAATGTCCCTATGCGGCCCCCTTACACTAGAAGACCCCCCCACCACTACGGATGGAAAAAGCGCTGCGGGGATGGAGCTGGCCGGGCCTTGAACCCCGGACTCCTGCGGGAGAGTCTGGGGCCTTGACCCCTGGACTGCAGTCCCCACAGACAACTTAAGCCTACAGGTTAAACCTATATCAACTTCCCCCTTCCAAAAAAATCCTTTTTCTAGATAGAAGATTATTGCATTTATATTGATATATTTATATATTAAATGATTGGATGGGTGT